>NC_084605.1:23189821-23202321 GCF_033807715.1 Cololabis saira | reverse complement strand
CCTAGAATAATTTGAGACAGAATTAATAATTTTGGAACAATGCAGTAGTATTTAGTAGTGATGCACCAAAATGAAAATTTGTGGCCGAAACCGAAATCGAAAATAAAAATAAACAGTAAGATCTCATTACACTTAAAACAAGAGTCATCACCAGAAAAATAACTTGTTATTTGACAATTTTCACCTGTTTCAAGTAAATTTTCACTTGAAATAAGTAGAAAAATCTGCCAGTGCGACAAGATTTATCTTATAAGCAAAACAATCTTGTTCCACTGGCAGATTTTTCTACTTATTTTAAGTGAAAATCTACTTGAAACAGGTGAAAATTGTTGTTTTTTTCCAGTGATGAGTCTTGTTTTAAATGTAATGAGATTTTTTTCAACTAAAAATGAGACATTTTAACTAGAAATAAGACAAATATTCTTGTTAAGATTGTGGGTTTTTGCAGTGTATTATGTCAGATGTGCTGTATTATTGCCACCTTCCACATAATACCATTGTTTTGTATTACTCTAAGAAAGGTCTTCTGCCTGTTTGCGAGATAGAGTTGAAAATGTCAAAATGCTGTATTAAAGGAAGGCTAAAACTTTTATTCCTTGTCCCCCCCTGGATTTATTCTCTAAAATTTTACTGTTTATTGTCCCCCCCAACTATGAAACGGGATTTTTGCCCCTGCATCCATCCATCCATCTTGGATCTCTAACCCTGGACAGATCATCTATTCAGTAGCTAACTACTGAATCAGCCAATTCTGGTTTTGGTTTGGAACTTAGAAGGGACCCTGTTGTCTCCGGTCCATTATTCCAACTTTTTACTACACACCAGCAAATGATTGATTACTGTTTTGTTTGGAAGGCAAACAAAACTGATATCACTTTCCAGTTGGCAAAGAAGGGAACAGGCTGTGGCCGCCATGTGTTTTTGCCCCACTCTTATTGTCCTTTGTGCTCTGCTCAGACTCATTAATCCTACCGATGATCAGTAAATGGGCATTGGTTACATCCTGGACAGTTTTGGTCAGCTGCTATTGAGCTTCGTCACCTTGGTCAGTTCTCATATCCGTTTGCGATGCATTCACTGTAGCTTGGATGCTTCCATTGCTCCCCTGTAGCAGTTTACAGGAACTTTACAGGGGAATTTAGCCTTAAGTGTCTTTCAGAAGAAGACTTGACTGTCCAATGGGAAACAACCATTAGCTAATGAAATCAGTGGAGCATTTAAAAAAAAATAGTGAAGTTGGTGCATTAACTTGAGAGTGTAGCTTGTTTTGTGGCCATAAGGAAGTCCACCTTTCCTGTTCATGGTTGCAGAGGTGCCACAGCCAGCTGTTGTTGAGTAGCAAAAGGCTAGTAGGGTTAGTAGGGCCAGTTGGCCAGTCCATCATGGGGTCACATGGAGACAAGTGAGACAAACAACGATGCAGTCACTTCTGCAGACAGTTTAGACTGATCGGTGCGCCTAACTTTCATGCTTTGAACGATGAGAGGAAGCTGCTAGAATATCCCCAGAACAGCCACACAGACACAGGGAGGACATGCAAACCCCACTCAGAAAAGCCTCAGAGCCGAACCACGATCCTTCTTGAGAAAAAATGATTGTTGACATTTAAAAAAAAAAATACAGTTAAAGGCAAAGATTGTCACTTGATTTGTAACTTGAAACTAGTGAAGAAGTTAAAAGTAAAAACTGTAAAAGCACGAGCTCCGAAACATCTCTGTCTCTACTAAATAATCATCTGTTTGGATAAAACAAAACATGATTGAACTCGATTCTCGCTCATTTTTAAACGTACGGGTAACACTGATGTTTGTATTCAATGTATTACTGTAATATAACTTTCTGGTGTTACTGTAAGTATCAGTGATGTGGCTTTGGAGAAAAACTGACCAACAAACCCACATTTGATGCTATATGAATGTACCTAAGGATGTGGTGAGGGTGTAAATTAGTCACTTCTTTATGACTCTGATTGTGCGACCTGCCTTCAAGGCCACGAAAATAGACTCAACCATGACTGAAATACAAGAAAACGGGGATAAAAGGAGGCAGTGTGGGCAGAGTGATTTACTAAAATAGACTGGAGACACCGACTCGATGGCTTACATACCGTATACTGCAGAGCAGCAGGTTATGACAGAATGACACAAGAAAGGATTTTCAACGTACCAAACCAATAAGAAAAATCCCCCGGGTGCTGACTCATGCACTTATTCCTGCTAAATGCTCCCCTCCTTGTTTGTTTGCATATTCTTGCTCAGCTGTGTTTTACACAGTCTCCTGTTTCTTCCTCTTTGTGCAAATGAGATTTCAACCGATTTTCGTCGGATCCTGCTGTAAATGACTCTTCTGTTGGATCTGTCTCCTCTGAAGGGTGCTGTGTATCAGCATCCCTACCACGCACACATTTTTATTATTTTTGTTTTTTTTTCTTCTCTGATCAGGGTACCGAGAGGGGTTTCTATGGAAACGAGGAAGAGACAACGGTCAGTTCCTCAGCCGAAAGTTTGTCCTGTCGGAGAGGGAGGGAGGGCTCAAATACTTCAACAAACAGGATGTAAGCAAGATGACACATGAGCTAAATTATTCTTGGGGGGGTTGGGGGGGGCACTGCTCAGAAACAGGAGAGCTTCATCTCGTTCTTTGTCATGTTTTGTTCCGTCTCCATCAAGGCCCGGGATCCCAAGGCAATAATGAAAATTGAAACCCTCAACGCCACGTTCCAGCCAGCCAAGATAGGCAACCCCTGCGGTCTGCAGATCACCTACCTGAAAGACAACAGCACAAGGAACATCTTTGTCTACCACAGTGACGCAAAGGTACGCCGTCATGTCACATTCATGTCTTTTTTTGGGGGGGGGAGAATGGGGATGACATGCAGCAAAGGGACGCAGGCTGGGATTGGAACCTGCGACCGCTGCAGGAGGACTGTACCCTCAGTATATGACCGGACAATTTAGAGGTAAAGTAGAACCACTTAGAAGCATTTAGGATTGGATTCAACTTTAATAATCCCCAAAGGGGAAACTTCATTGCCACCATGGCCACAACAATACAACATAAGACAACAATCAACAATACACATTAACAATATCTCCACCTAGGGACAGTAGTGGATCAATACAACAGCAAAATAACCAGAAAATTATGACAGCCTAAAAGAGTGGCTGCAGTTTAAAGTGCAATTTCAAATGTCAAATGATCTGAGTTTCCGTAAGAAAAATAATCTGGACTGGGCCTTCTTAAAAATAGCATTGGAGTTCATATTCCAGTGCAGTTTACAGTCCACATGCACACCAAGATATTTATATGAGGGTACAATCTCTACGGACTGTCCTTTAATCAAAATAGGGTCAGTTTCAGGTTTCTTCCTTCTCATGTCAATAACAAGTTATTTCGTCTTGTCTACATTAAGAATAAGGTGGGCATCCTCACACCAACTGACAAAACTGTCCACTTCTCTTTGGTAGGCGGCATTGTCATTATTAAAAATATAGCCGACAAGGGCAGAATCATCAGAAAACTTTTGTAGATGACAGGAATTGCTGCTGTGCCTGCAGTCAGAAGTGTACAAAGTAAATAAAAACGCAGATAAAACTGTACCCTATGGAGCCCCAGTGCATGTGGTAACAGTTTCTGATCTACTGCCATGAAGCCTCACATACTGACGCCTACCTGAGAGGTAATCAGTGACCCAAGTGATAGTAGAGCTGTTAAGATTATAATTAAAAACTTATTGGCTAAGATCTGTGGCCGTAGTGTGTTAAAAGCATTAGAAAAGTCAAAAAACATTATTCTGATAGATGCACTCCTAAGTTCCAGGTGACTGTATACGCATCATCCACACCTACACCTGCTCTATATGCAAATTGAAGCGGGTTCTGAAAGGCACAGACCTGCCTCTTTAAATGCCCCAGGACAGTCCTCTCAAAGCACTTCATTACGATCTTTCAGTGCCCTAGCATTTGGTTTCTTAGGCACTGGCACAATACATGACGTTTCTAAATCTCAGGAATCTTAGACAAGAACAGAGACATAGAGAACAAATAGTGCAAGACTGTGCACAGCTCATCAGCACACACTTTAAGGACACGTGGCATGATCCCATCTGGACCAGGGGCCTTATTTACTTTCAGGTGTTTAAGCTGGGAATGTACCTCATCAACTGTAACAGTTATAGGGGGAGAAGGAGTGGGTTTCTCCTTCTCCACGGAGAGGATGGGGGGCAGTTGAAGAAACCTTATGTAAAAGGTTGGAGGTTTCAAAACGGGCAAAGAATTGGTTAGCCTCATCAGGTGTAAAGCTACCCTCTCGGATGTTAGAGCTAACAGGACCGTAACCAGTGATAGACTTTAAGTCCATCCATAGACCCTTAGGGTCACACACCTGTAGTTTACTTTCTACCCTCTCCTTAAAATTCTTCTTACCCTGCCTTTAATGAAGGGATAATGTGCTTTTTAAGATGCCTTAATGTTATCAGGCGTGTTTTCTTGTTCAAAGTGCTGATGTGACTGGTTTTAGAGAGGGAGCTGCCAGCTGCTCTCTTCTCTTACTGAAACTGTGTTCCAGCAACAATCTTTACCAGAACGGAGTTCAAGCCTGGTTTCACTCCTGATTATCTGACTGTAACAGTTATTTAGGATGTAATATCTGAAATAGATCCAAAATATAATCTTTACGCATCGCTCCTTCCATCCCTGTATCTGCCTTCAAGCATTTGTTGAGTAATTTATGTGTGTGGGGTCACCAGTGAGTTTTTTGGAAAGTGTCACGGTAGCACTTTGTTTTATGGCTCCCATAATGTCCATAAAACCCCTTTGGACATTTCTTTATTTGATATTAAACGTGGTGGAAAATAAATACATTGTTCAAGGCCAGTGCTCTTAAAAGTACAATAATTTAGGACCAAGCATGTGTGAGCAGATTTTATACAGATGTACAGTATGAAGTTCCAGTGGTTTTTCTGTTAAAAAGCATTTAATTTCTCTTGGAACTGGAAATGTAATACTTTCTAAATCACAGTGAGCATTAATTTACCATTGTAACATGTGTTTAAGAGTTTGTTGGATTTCACCTGGTCAGAGTTGAAATGCCATGCTGCACCATGACTTGGGCTCATACAAATGTTTGCTGAAAAATGCCCGATGACTGAGATGTTTGCTGAAAAATTTGTTATTTCAATTCCTTGAATTTCTAGATTTACTTGGACAGATAAAAGACATTTAAACATTTTATATTTATTTTACATTTACCATATTTACATATGACGTAAGGTTAGAAAGGGTTACAGTGTAACTCCATTGTGTTTAGGCCCCTCTAACCGTCGGGGGAAATGGCCTATAATTGGACACAGTTTAGTAATGCGGCTACTCGTCCGAGACGTGGATGCCCAGTAAAGACGACCAAAAAGGGACAACACAGTAAACCACAGGTAGCAGCTAAAAGCTTCAAGACGTCACTGAAATTGGTAAACATCACTCTCAATGACTCTGAAATACATAAAATGTCGAACAGGTAGGATAACCATAGCAGAACACCCCGGAGGAAGCAGCTACCTTTAAAACAAAAAACAATATAGCTGCATGCCTAAACTTTTCTAAAGAGCACTTTCTATTGATCACCTTGGCAGTCTGCATTGCGACTGGCAAATGTTTTAAAATATACCTTTATTGAACCCTATAGAAGAACATTTGTGGTCTGACAAAACTAAATTCTTCTAATGGAAGGTTTGCTAATAGGTATGGTGCAGAAAGGATGGAGTGTATGGTGGAGGGAGCATAATGCTGTGGGTTTACTCGACTGCCTTGGACCACTTGCCATCATTGAAGGGAAAATGAATTTCCAGGTTTACCAAAAGTGTCTTTATCCTGGGTAATCTCAGAGCCGCCGTGAGCCAGATGAAGCCTAGTCAACGTTGGGTTGTGGAGCAGTGACTCTAAACACTGAAGCGGAGTGGAGTGGCCATGTCAGGACCCAGATCTCAACCTCACGGAGATTCTGAGGAACGAGATCTAGAGAGCAATTTACATACGTCCTATAAATGTGTCTGAACTGAAGAGGAATGCTCAAAAAGCTGCTCCTGAACATAGATCTGATCCAAACTCAGTGCTGCCAAAGGAGGTTCGGGCTTCCAAAAACTCCTACAGTTCGTCCACTTTTTTTTCCAACACCATCAGTGTTCGATGGGTGTAATCCACAAAGACATGAGGGGCTATTATTCGTTTGTCAACTAAAGCATGTTGTTTATGTTTATCATTGTGACTCAAATGAAGATATGAGAAACCTGTCATTTCAAAAAGGTACTCATTCTATTTCTTGCCAGTGTGTATGTAAAAAAAAAGGGACAGACTTTATTCTTCAGTTTCAGTCCCATCTGCCTGAATGTGAACTTCTAAACACGGCCGTCTGTGTCTCACTGAAGATTTCAAACAGATGAGAATGCTGCCACAATTATGAAATTTAACATTAAGATAGTTAAAGCGCTAGACGCAGGCAAAGGTGAGAATATTTAAGGGAAGAAAGGGAGGGATATTATTAGCCTCTCAGTGAGGTGAATATAATTAATAGGCCAAGTGAGAGGAAACACTGCCCCCTCTGCTGGTGGAGAAGTGTTACTGCGACATGAGAGGACGGGTTCGTTGGGTTCATTCGCAGTCACTCGTGGTTTGTAGTGGAGTGATTGACAGCAGGAGCATCCACATGGCACACCTGAAGCTGACTGTACCTCACAGTGCGTGAAAGATACCAACACTGGTGAAGAAAAATACTTTATTGAGTCCAAACCCCTGAAAACATAAACTTCTGTAAGCTGAAAAGGAGAAATCTAGAAGGTCACAGTCACTGAAAGTGTTTTGTTTTTTTTTTTCTTTTGTTTATCAGGAGATGGTTGACTGGTTCAACGCCATCAGGGCGGCGAGGTTCCACTACCTGCAGGTAGCCTTCCCTGGAGCAAGCGACGAGGAGGTGAAGATGCTTAACGTGTTGCTGGTGCAATTTTAAAGCAGTATTTTATGTTGCTCTGTTACAAACTGTTTGGCTGATGTGAGTGTATGGTTTTACTATTTCATCTATACTTTTGTTATGACATGGTTCTATTTTTCCCAGCTGGTTCCCAAACTGACCCGAAACTTCATGAAGGAAGGCTTCATGGAAAAAACTGGTCCAAAGGTTTGTGCTGTACCCACTGGCAGCATTAATAGTTTATTCAAAGATCAATTACCAACTGTCTGTAGTAGTTTAGCTCAAAGGAGACTTTTTGGTTTAGTTTGGTTAAAACTCCACAGAGATACAGTATAGAAGCTCCTTTTTCAACCACGTATTTACATCTCTATTCATAGCAGTTCATTTTAATTCTATTCTCATCTGGGTTCGTGACAGAGCCCTGCAAGTCTGGCATCGTAACGTTTTTCAGATGGGAGTGGTTTCAAAACTCAGAATAATTGGTCTTAAACACAGAAAAGGGGATTCTTTTTTTCATATTATGCCCCACTTAAACACATCAGCTCATAGTTATATTTACTGTGATCAGAATTTGTGTTTTTACATAAAGAGGCTTTAAGGGATATCATTTGTTGTAACAGAAAACTGAAAGCCTTCCATTGTCTTGTGTCTCTGGATGATTTGGCTGTCTGGCCTCCCTGCAGCACACAGAGGGCTTCAAGAAGAGATGGTTTACGATGGACGACAGGCGGCTCATGTATTTCAAAGACCCTCTGGTAAGAGGAGACCTGATTCGTCCTGACCTTTTGCAGTGATCTGATTTGTCGGAGAGTTTGTCCACGAGCCCTCCACGTGTCCATCCGTCTTTCTGCCCAGGACGCCTACGCCCGCGGTGAGGTGTTCATCGGCAGCAAGGAGAACAGCTACACGGTTCTGGCCGGCCTGCCGCCGTCCACGCAGGGCTACCACTGGAACCACGGCATCACCATCGTCACGCCGGAGAGGAAGTTCCTCTTCGCCTGTGAGACTGAGGCCGAGCAGCGGGATTGGATAGCCGCTTTCCAGAGAGTCATCAACCGACCAATGAGGCCGCAGGAATATGCAGGTCATTACTGAGTATTTTCACACTGCAAAAACAGCCCCGTCTAGAAATAAGCCTGATACTCCATCTAGTCAAATAGTTTTATATTAAACAAAAACTACTGCCAATGAGCACAAACAAACCCCAAAGCAGTTTTAATTCAAACCGAAATGTCAAACAGTTAACGCTACCCAAGTTGTCATTTTACTGCATTTACAGTGCATCTGTTGTGGGTAATGCAAAGCTGTAACGTCAATTTCTAAAGATGCAAACCCTGCAGAAGGGGAAGTGGGTGGAGTTAAGATGATAACCCCAGGCCATTAAAACAACTCCTTTGAACTCCTTTTCTTTTGACCAAAACATATCACAGACATTTCAATGAGTCCTCAGGAAATTGGTCAACAGTAAAAACACACGTCTTTTGTTCATCTAAGTTAGACATCTCTTAAATACAAGCTATAAATACAAATTTATAACGACTATTAAGAAAGAAAAACAAGCTCTTAGGAGATTATCTGTTATTTTATTGGTAACCTACAACTTCATGTTCACATATATGTGTAACGGTATCTCTAGTTTTGGAAGATATACAGTTAAATGGAAATAAAATTGTACTAAATGTCACGATTTGATCATTTAAGAGTGTAGCATTCCTTTGTGATATTCAGTTTTAGAACAAAAAGCAGCGTTCAGACTCCTGGATGGGCTTTCGGTGCATTCAATCCATCAAATAAACATGGTTAGCCCGGTGCTATGAGTCTTCTGTAGCTAACATGCAGTACAAGCCTTTCTAGGAAGGTTTGATTCAGACTTGAACCGGCCCTGATTCTATGAAAATGCATTTCTCATGACTGCATCTCTGTCTCCACAGTGGAGGCCCATTTCAAACACAAGCCTTGAAGCCGACAGGAAGTTCAAAACTCACCTGGAGTGGCCCAGTCTCATTCAACCCTGCAATGGGTGACAAGCGACCACGGTGAGAGGCGGTGGGGTGGGGTGGGGTTGGTGGTCAAGAAGTGGGGGGGAGGGGTTTGGAATGACATGAGACACAGAAGAGAAGACGACGGAGGGACTCCAGTCCATCGACGTGCAGAAAACTCTCGAGAGCCCCTCGTGGTGTGGTCCGGCACCGAAGGGTAGATGATGTCATCACTATTGCGCCTATCAACTATGTGCTGTGCATTATCATACCAGACTCCCCGCCTCCTCTCCTCAGTATGTGGACCCCCTCCCCCTGCAACAAGCTCCCCCCTAAAACCTAATTTTGTCTTGTGAATGGTTCACTTTGCTTGTAATCTAATGTAATTATGTAATGTAGAGTCATTCCACTGGTTGCTCAACAAAGACAATGCATTGTTAATTTATTGAATGTAGAGTTTTGACGACTGTGGCTTATTGTGTGTGTGGGTGTGTGTGTGTGTGTGTGCGTGCGTGTGTGTGAAAATCGTGACGTTTTCATGTAGGACACTGTGAGGTTAAACCTCTGGCACTGAAACCCTGGTGAACCTGAATCAACAAAGTGCTGTTAACAACAAATATGCATCCGGAACACACACAAGCTCTCAGTGAACACCATCGCTGTTAACAAGCTGCAGCTGGAGCGGGCCGATCTGCATCGAGGCAGGGTTCTCTCAAAACCTCCATCTGACAGCTGTTCTCTCTTTGATTTGTACCGTTGAACATACCAAGTCATCGTGGACGTGATTTTATTGCTGCTTTCAAGGATTGTAATGTGACAGGATTGTAATTTATATAACACCTACAACTGTTTGATTTTCTCTTTGCATCTTGTTTGAAGGACATGTTGTGTAGATCCTGACGTCATAGTGAGAGTTGGTTTCATTATAAAAATCCTAACATCAATACAGAGGAGCCTGAGATCAGCCGGCCTTGTCTTCTGTCTTCTGTAGGTACCTACGTGCACTTTTCAACTTCCCGACTACAACTGCGACCAGACGTCTGCATGCAGTGCAGATTTTCAAGTTCAAATTGGCATTACATTTGGTCAATTTAAATAAATGAATCTGTTACAACTCAGATCCGTGTTGTCAGAATTCTAAAACAGCCTCCACATACCTGCTTCGTGTCGATATCATTTTAACCCTGAATTTCGGTAGAGGCTGCGATTTGATGACAGAAATGAAACGCATCGTCTCCTAGAGGAGAGAGGGGTCCATTCTGCTGATGCAAAATATTTTTGGAAGTAAAATGTTAATCAGATGGGAAAATCCCACTCACTTTAAAGGGAAACATTAATCAGATCCGTAGTCAACAACACTGCATGTTCCAAGGGCCAGTTCTGGAAGCTGAGGGTTGGGACGTGGCTACCAGGTGCTTGCTGATGAGCCCCTACCCCAGGCCTGGCTGCAGGGTGGGGTCGCTGGAACCTGCATCTGGGTGAGGTATATACAAGACCTTGGTCCTAGTTTGGCCTGCCCCCCTACCTCAGAACAATTTGCCTTGAGAGACCGTACCCGGAGCATTTGCCGGCCAACATTATCACTCCTTCAATCAAGGTCGCGATTCAAAGGAGGGGGGGCAAACAGCAAGCAGCAAGCAACAAGCATAGTTTGCAAACACAGTGATGTGTTGCTTCTAGAGTTTGTTTTAAAATAAGATAAGAAGGTTTTGTGCTGAAAAAAAAAGCTATAAGAACTGAATTTCTTGTTCCATCAGCTTTATTGTCTGAGGTAAAAATACATGAATACTTTGCATGTTAAACTGTATGTAAACTTCCGCTTGCAACTGTGGTGACAGATTCGGAATCCAGTAATGCACATCGTGATCGGGACATTAAAACTAAGCTGTAATTAATCATATATTTCTAAATGACCCACCTGTTGGAATTATCTTTTTTTTTTTCCAGAATGTGTTTCAGTATTTCTAAAACAGTCCATCGGGAGGGGCATTATGGGTAGAACAGGAATCTCACCGGATCAATACACAGCCCCCACTGCCTGAATAAAATCTTTAAAAACACTAGGAGGCCTGTAGAAGGAAGCAAATCTGACATGAAACCTATGTTAAATCAATAAGTACATCACTACGATTCGATTTAAAGTCGAGTATTACCTAATTTGTCCACCAGATGGAACCCTTACATTGAGCCTCGAGCCTGTGTCAAATAACCTAAACCAGTTAATAAAGGATTGTTATACAAAACAGGGACAAATATAACAGGCATTTTTGTCATGTTGTGAACTGAAATTGTTAGATTGAAATGGCCTGATTCTAATTATTGGTCACCATCAGCACATTATGAAGGTCTACACAGCTCTGTTGGTGACACAGCTATGTCCATCAGGGTTGTGTTTATGCAGGGAAACGTCTATAACATGCAGGACAGTACCTTTCAAGGACCAGATTTGGCAACAACTGCTCTAGAGCCAGTTCAGGGCCAGCAGGAACTCATCCCAGCCGCGTTGTCATCGGGCAAAAATCAGTAGTTGCTCAGTCTATCACACAATTGATATAAAGACAAAGCACCAATGAAGCTAAGCTGATGGAACTTGAGCACCTGGAGGAAACACTGACAAGTGCAGGAGGAAATGGACGCAAACTTCCACCCACTAGTTCCAGGGTATTATGGACATGTGGCTAAACCAGTATCTCTTATGTGTGGCCGCCTTGCTGTCACCTTAAGAGTCAACGTTACCCATAGCTTTTTTTACCTTGGACATCTTTCCTGACACAAACCCCCCATTAACCCAGATTTGGTCAAATGAGCACATAAATTGTGGTTCTCAGTTGGCTGTGTGAACTCTTATCTACTATCAGCCATTTTAAATATTCAAACATCCATTCAGATCTACTTTTATCTCCTAATAATTGAAGTAGCTTGTATGACCCATAACCCCCCACTATACTCTTGTATTACTTTCTTCCTTTACTGTTCTAAACTGCAATTTATTTATGCTTTTTATGGAAAAAAAATATAGGATTAAAAGAGGGGTTACATCTTCCACGTGAGTGAAGGCTGCAGAAAATGGTTGTTCTTCTGCAGAAGGTGTTTGGCATTTTTTTAGTCTCACAGATTGGGAAAAACAAGATGTTAACTACAGGACTTTTGGTCTAAATGTCTCCAGATGGTCTCGCCACACCGACGCAAACTTCCACCCGCTGGCTCCAGGGCATTACGGACATGTGGCTAAACCAGTGTCTCTTCTGTGTGGCTGTCTTGCTGTCATTGGGAACTAGTTTGTCACAGTAAACTGTTGTGACAGCGAGCTGCTGCCACCAGGTTACATCTACACAGGAAGTGTTGTAAAAATGGGGGGGCCTGGGTTCAGCAGCCACTCTGTATGTCTGGAAGATAATTCCGGATTAGTTCCGGGGACTAAACGAAATCTTGAAAGTTCATTACCATTGGTATAAAACCACACTGAAAAACAGTTGCAACGAGCTAAAGTGCATTGTCAACATTTAACTTATAGAAGTGTTTTCCTGATGTTTTGTTTCGGTTATCAAATGACATGAAGTCATT